>NC_138777.1:225269088-225291588 GCF_965119305.1 Pelophylax lessonae
GCATATTTACAAAAAAGCGCACACATGCAAAAGAAATGACTATCAAATATAAAGGCAATCAATGAATAAATAAAAATGGGGTTTTGGTCCCACCATATGGCCATATCGTGCTCAAGCCCACCACTACGTCAAAGTACCCCATTATCAGTGGGTCCTACACTATCCATGTAAAAAAGGATGATTCCAACTTCTCAAACCCTTGGAGATACTTACTCCTAACTGGGAGAGATGTGCGACTGCACTATGTGGAACTCATCCAATATCTGCTAGTCAATGGACGCTAATGGAGTACAGGTGTGGGAGGGTGGGGTGCTCACCTCAGAGTCTGTTTTTTTACATGGATAGTGTAGGACCCACTGATAATGGGGTACTTTGACGTAGTGGTGGGCTTGAGCACGATATGGCCATATGGTGGGACCAAAACCCCATTTTTATTTATTCATTGATTGCCTTATATTTGATAGTCATTTCTTTTGCATGTGTGCGCTTTTTTGTAAATATGCAAGAACCCCGATGGTCACTGACAGAGCTCCAGCATTTCTCTGTGGAGAGAGGAGATCCTTCCAGAAGAACAACCATCTCTGCAGCACTCCATCAATTAGGCCTGCATGGTAGAGTGGATAGACGGAAGCCACTCCTCAGTAAAAGGCACATGACAGCCCGCCTGGACTCTCAGACCATGAGAAACAAAATTCTCTGGTCTGATGAAACAAAGATTGAACTCTTTGGGCCAGAATAGCAAGCGTCATGTCTGGAAGAATCCAGGCACTGCTCATCACCTGTCCAATACCATCCCTACAGTGAAGCATGGTGGTGGGGGCATCATGCTGTGGGGATGTCTTTCAGCAGGAACTGGGAGACTAGTCAGGGTGTGGACGCAGCGTCCGGTGTCCAATAGAGCGGGTGATGGGCGGTTACATGTTTCGGAGCTCAGCTCCTTCGTCAGATCTCCCTCTGACGAAGGAGCTGAGCTCCGAAACATGTAACCGCCCATCACCCGCTCTATTGGACACCGGCCGCTGCATCCACACCCTGCCTTCAGGAAATCTCATGCTGACTAAGCTGAGACACAGACGAAAGGACGCATCTACAAGAAGCGGATCACCGGATGTCCTCATTGCAACTCAGCACAGCGGATAGGAAGACTCCAGACAGATCTTTGCTATGCCCATGTCACATTTACCAAATGTGAGTGCTTTAATTCTTTTAACCTAACAAATACTCAGAGCCTACTGCACTTAGAGGCGCCTTGTCTTTTTATCTTAAACCCTTTGATCACCCCTAGGTTAACCCCTTCCCTGCCAGTGTCATTATTACAGTAACAATGCATTTTTTAGCACTGATTACTGTAGTAATGTCACTGGTCCCCCCAAAAGCATCAAAAATGTCAGTCAGGGGTCCAATCTGTCCACTAAAAATCGCAGATTGACGCCATTACTAGTAAAAAAAAAAAAATAAATAAAAATTACATAAATCTTTTCCCTAGTTTGTAGACGCGATAACTTTTGCACAAACCAATCAATATACACTTATTGGGATTTTCTTTTTTTTTACCAAAAATATGTAGCAGAATACAAATTGGCCTAAAATGATCAAAAAATTCATTTTTTTTATTATTTTTTTATTAAGAATGTTTTATAGCAGAAAGTGAAAAATATATATATATATATATATTTTTTTTCAGAATTGTCGCGCTTTTTGTTTATAGTGCAAAAAATAAAAAAACGCAGAGGTGGTCCAATACCACCAAAAGAAAGCTCCATTTGTGGGGAAAAAAGGACATAAATTTTTTTTGGGTACAGCATCGCACGACCGTGCAATTGTCCGTTAAAGTAACGCGGTGCCGAATCGCAAAATATGGCCTGGTCATCCTTCCAGTCCAGAAGTCGTAAGTATACTTATTTCTACTTTACAAGGCTAGATAGCTTAGTGTTAGGTCGTGAATGTCTATAGGAGTGGCGGCTGGTACTCCATGGGCCGGGGGGGGGGGGGGGGGGCGGCAGAGGGATGACCACACCATACCCCCCCCCCCCCGTCACCAGCTCACTCACCCTGGACATGTGGAGGGAGGGCAGGCATCAGCAGCAGAGGTGGCTTCCTCTCAGTCTCCTCCCTCCTCCTCTTCCTTAGCCAATGGCATGGCTTCTCCTTTCGTCCAATCGGGAAACGGATCTCAGGACCCGCTTCCTGATTGGCCAGGAGGAGAATCCGTGTGACAATAGCGAATATTCATTCGCTATTGTAACACAATTGGGTGGGCTCAGGGCGCAGTGCTCTGCGCCCCGAGCCCACCCTTTTTTGAAGCCTATTAGAGCCTCTGGCTGTAATCACGTGCTTAAAAAAAAAAAAAAAAAACCCATTGGAATCCATACATCCAGCACCCTGCATGTAGATTAGGGTGCCGGACGCATGGGAAAGGGGCAGGGCGGTGCCCCTATCCCCCCAATGGATGGGCCGCCACTGGTCTATAGATGTGGGGATTTTAGTTTTAGGGTGGACTTACACTTTAATATTTGTGTCATTCTCAAAACTTTTGGCCAAGGCCGTACAAGCTTATGAATCCTTCCTTTTTAGTGATGCTGTTTTGGTGCCGGTGTAATTTTAAAAAACCCTACCCCGTGACAATCCCCTACCCTCATTACTTCCGGTGCACGTACGTCATGCATCAGCTGAGCCGCTTCCCAGTGCGCATGCACAGGCAGTAAATGATCGGCTGACACCGGAAGTGACGATGGCAGGGAATTTTCACGGGGTAGGGTTTTTTTAACGTTACAGCGGCTTCCCGTGAAATAACCCTACCCTTGTCCCCAGTGCTTAAAGCGTTGGGTTAGCAAATGATGTCGGCTTCCCGTGAAATAACCCTACCCTTGTTCCCCGGCGGGTCAAGGAAAATGTAAAAGTGTCTCCTAATGGAGGAATATGTAAAATATATAAATATAAATGTTTTATCATTCCATTTCGATGAATATATATACATTTTCTTCCGTTAGGAGGCACTTTGTGATTTTTCTGGACCCGCCAGGGAACGAGGATAGGGTATTTTCACGGGAAGCCGCCGCTTTAAGGACTGGGAAGGAGGGTAGGGTTTTTTCACGGAAGCCGAGATCATTTACTGTGTGCGCCTGCGCACTGGGAAGCGGCTCAGCTGATACCTGACGTACCCTCACCGGAAGTGACGAGGGTAGGGAATTTTCACGGGGTAGGGTTTTTTAACGCTACAACGGCTTCCCGTGAAAATACCCTACCCTCGTTCTCCGGCGGGTCAAGGAAAATGTAAAAGTGTCTCCTAATGGAAGAAAATTTATAATATATTATTTTTATCATTCCATTTCGATAAATATATATACATTTTCTTCCATTAGAAGGCACTTTGTAATTTTTCTGGACCTGCCGGGGAACGAGGGTAGGGTATTTTCACGGGAAGCCACCGCTTTAAGGACTGGGAAGGAGGGTAGGGTTTTTTCACAGAAGCTGAGATCATTTACTGTGCGCGCCTGCGCACTGGGAAGCGGCTCAGCTGATGCCTGACGTACCCTCACCGGAAGTGACGAGGGTAGGGAATCTTCACGGGATAGGGTTTTTTTAAACGTTACAACGGCTCCCGTGAAATAACCCTACCCTCGTTCCCAGTGCTTAAAGCGTTGGGTTAGCAAATGATGTCGGCTTCCCGTGAAAATACCCTACCCTCGTTCTCCGGCGGGTCGAG
This sequence comes from Pelophylax lessonae, assembly GCF_965119305.1. Classification (NCBI taxonomy): domain Eukaryota; kingdom Metazoa; phylum Chordata; class Amphibia; order Anura; family Ranidae; genus Pelophylax; species Pelophylax lessonae. The sequence continues at coordinate 225,272,795 of NC_138777.1, forward strand.
GAAAATGTAAAAGTGTCTCCTAATTAGGGATGATCGAACGGTTCGGGTCCACCATCGGTTCGGCCCGAACATTGGGTGTTCGAGGTTCAGCCGAATTTAGAACTTTTTGCCCAAAAAGTTCGGAATTCGGCAACCAGAACCGACCAAAATGCAATGCTTCAGGAAATGGGCTTTAAAAGCCCGTGATTGGACCAGAACCATTAGCAAAAGCCAATTGAGGGGGCAGGAGAATGCTAGGAATGTGATTGGAGTGACTAGGGGGTCCCTAGACCAATCATTAGTGAATACGCCCCCCAGTATATAAGATCGCCCCCGCCATATTCCTAGCATTGTTATACTGGACATGGAAGAGAGTGGAAGCAGTTCTATTAATTTTACTTTAAAAGTGTCATTTAGCTATTTATTAGTGTGAGGAAAGGGATATCTAGTGTAGTTAGAGTGCTCCTTTACACTTTGGTTAGCTTCAAAAATTTAGTTTCTGTAGGGAAAGTGTTAAGTGTAAGGGGACCGTAGTGTAGTGTAGGGTTAACTGGCAGTGACTGCTATGGCAGGGTGACAAAACCCTTCCATAGCAGGGTGACCGCTATAGAGAAATGATCATTTCTCTGAATTGCTTCGTCACACCCATATGGCTTCTCACCAGCCAAGCATTTTTTATGCTGCAGGGGCTGCAACTGCCAGTGCTTTTTTGAGGACATGTTTGATGTCAGACATGACATCTGAACATGTGTATAGGGGGTATATATAGACATATATGTCTGTATATATACACCCCTAGACATATATAGGCGTGATAGTAGCAGAAATATATGCTTGCGCTAATGAAATCATTTACAGTAATATATTTCTGCTACTATCACACCTGTATATGGCTAGGTGTCTATATACATATAATTATGTGTGTATATACCACTATACACAAGTTCAGATGTTTTGCCTGCCTCAAAAGAACCCCAAAAAATGCCAAAAAAAACACTAGCGTCAAAAAAAAAATGCCCAGGTGTGTTTTTGCTGGCATTTTTTGGGGGTTTTTGGAGGCAGGCAAAACATCAGAACTTGTGCACAGTACCACTATACACAAGTTCAGATGTTTTTCCTGACTGCAAAGAACCCAAAAAAATGCCTTCTATTAAACCGGCAAGGTGTTACAGCAGCGGTTTGTGCTGAAAGTTTTCTAATACAAACAATCTTTTTTTTTATTTATGGTTCTGGACATGCTACAGAGCTGAAACTTCACATGTACACTTTTTAGACCCCCCAGATACTAAATCCAAACTAAAAATAAAAATCTCTCTTTTTTTTTTTTTTTTTTTTAATTTTTCAATAATTGGCTTTTTTTTATCAAAAATGACAATTTTTAAGAACTTTTTTTTGTGTGATTTTGTGTCTGGGGGGTCTAAAAGGTGTACCTGTGAAGTTTCAGCTCTGTAGCATGTCCAGAACCAGAAAAAAAAGATCATATAGGTGTTAAAGGAGGGTCCCACATCCCTGTTCTACTGAAAAATTATCTTGTTTTTTTTCATGGTTCCGGACATGCTACAGAGCTGAAACTTCACATGCACACCTTTTAGACCCCTCAGATACTAAATCCAAAATAAAAAAATCTCTCTCTTTTTTTTTTTTTTAATTTTTTCAATAATTGGCTTTTTTATCAAAAATGACAATTTTTAAGAACTTTTTTTGTGTGAATAATAGTTAATGGGGCATGACCCAGAACCCTGGGCACTTTTTAGGAGCATTAATTGGATTTTAGGGCTTAAAAATTGTGTTTTTTGATTACCGAAGTTCGGGTCCCATTGATTTCAATGGGGTTCTGAAATCCGGGCCGAACTTTCGGGAAGTTCGGATGTTCTGGCCGAACCAAACTTTTCAAAAGTTCGATCATCCTTACTCCTAATGGAGGGAAATGTAAAATATATAAATATATTTTTTTTATCATTCCATTTCGATGAATATATATACATTTTCTTTAGTTAGGAGGCACTTTGTAATTTTTCTGGACCCGCCGGGGAACGAGGGTAGGGTATTTTCACGGGAAGCCGCCGCTTTAAGGACTGGGAAGGAAGGTAGGGTTTTTTCACGGAAGCTAAGATCATTTACTGTGCGCGCCTGCGCACTGGGGAAACGGCTCAGCTGATACCTGACGTACCCTCACCAGAAGTGACGAGTGTAGGGAATTTTCACGGGTAGGGTTTTTTAACGGAACACCGGCGCTTCCATGGTGGGGTAAATGTGAAGATTGTGAGCTTTGACATAATTTCAAGGTTAAAAAAAATAAATAAATGAATATTGGGTTCCTGGAATCTTTGACATTGGCAGTCCCAGGATCCTCGGCGGCAGTGTGGCGGTGAGCTGGTTAAAGCCGAGTGTCACCATTTAGAAGAAATTAGTGATTTGCTCCCGGACTCCCTCCTCCAGCGCTGGTGATGCCCCCCGTGGTAATATAGTGCCTAATTGGGAGAAGCACTGAATTACAAAACTCCGAGCCTTATTATTCATTTATGAATCTGCAGCACACTACAAAGATCATTTTCTCCATTTCCAGGGTCCTCCACGGACAATATTTTCCAGCTACTTATCAATGAAAACAGCTGGATGTAAATTATTAATGTGCGGCATAAATGACTTAATATCTAGAAAATGTCATTTTTTTTGTTTCTTTTTTGTTGCCGGTACGACATCACTGGCACCCTGACCATGAAATATCCCCCTCCTGTAGATTAGGGAGAGTGGATTAAATAAGATCTTCTACTCAGAGTTATCTGAATGCAACAATAAAGCTTGGTGCTAATCATTCTCATACTGACTGGATGTGATACAATGTATCCTCCATGTGCCTAAGGCCTCTTGCACACGATACTCCTGTTTGAGCATCTACTTTTTCATCTGTTTTTTTCTTTTTTTTTTAACCACTTAAGCCCCGGAAGATTTTACCCCCTTCCTGACCAGGGCCTATTTTGCGATTCGGCACTGCGTGACTTTAACGGACAATTGCGCGGTCGTGCGACGCTGTACCTAAACAAATTTGACGTCCTTTTTCTCCCACAAACAGAGCTTTCTTTTGGTGGTATTTGATCACCTGTGCAATTTTTTGATCATGCGCTATAAACAAAAAAAGAGCGTCAATTTTGCAAAAATAACAATATTTTTCAAATTTTTTTATATGAAATTCCCCAAAAAAAAAAATGTAAAAATCAAAATTTTTTAACATTTTAGGCCAATTTGTTTTCTGCTACATATGTTTGGTAAAAAAAAAATCGCAAAAAGCGTATTTTGATTGGTTTGCGCAAAAGTTATCGCGTTTACTAACTAAGGGAAAGATTTTTGTTGTTTTTTTTTTAACGCGTAATGGCGGCGATCTGCAATTTTTTTTGCGGGACTGCGACATTGCGGCGGACAGATCAGACCCTTGACTGACATTTTTGACACTTTTGGGGTTACCAGTGACATTATTACAGTAATCAGTGCTATACATATGCACTGTTACTGTAAAAATGACACTGGCAGTGAAGGGGTTAACTTTTTTGAGAGGGAGGGGTTAAGTGTGTCCCTTAGGGGCGTGTTTCTAACTGTGATTGGCTGTGGCTTGAGCTGTAAGAACAGTGATCAACAGTCCTACATAGTAGAACAGTATGATCACTATTCTTACACAGGGGAGAATGACAGGCGGCTTTGTTTACATCAGCCGCCTGCCTTTCTCCCGGAGTAACGGATGATCGCGAGTGCCCGGCGGACATCGGGTCCGCCGGGCACACGCGCGGGGGGGTCTGTGACCGAGCGGGAGCGCGCATCCGGCGGCGCACGCTCGCTCCCCAGAGCCTCACAGGCTAGTGACGTACCTCTACGTCACTTTGCCTGTGAGGGGCTGACCGCCGCAGTATATGTACTTGCGGCGGTCGGCAAGTGGTTAATGTATTTGCGCATATTTTCGCACATGTGCGTTCACGCAATTTCACGCAAATGACCGGAAACTTATTCTCCTGTTCTTGTTTTGGGCATTATGTAAATGGCCATTTGCGCACATTTGTGTGCATTCGCGCGCATTTGCGTGCATTTGCACGCATGAGGCATAAATTACTGCCCAAAAATGCAGATTTTTCTATTTTGTTTCTACTGAAGAATGCATGGCGCTTGTTTGCGCGCTTGTGTGCATAGGCACATTACAATGAATGGGCTGTATTTTAGCTCTGTAAAAAAAAAAAAAAAAAGCTGTACTGAGCTTTTTTAACCACTTAAGCCCCGGAGGATTTGGCTGCTAAAAGACCAGGGGCTATTTTGCGATTCGGCACTGCGTGACTTTAACGGACAATTGCGCGGTCGTGCGACGCTGTACCTAAACGAATTTGGCGTCCTTTTTTTCCCACAAACAGAGCTTTCTTTTGGTGGTATTTGATCACCTGTGCGATTTTTTGATCACGCGCTATAAACAAAAAAAGAGCGTCAATTTTGCAAAAATAGCAATATTTTTCCCTTTTTTTTATATGAAATTCCCCCCAAAAAAAATGTAAAAATCAAAATTTTTTAACATTTTCGGCCAATTTGTTTTATGCTACCTATGTTTGGTAAAAAAAAATCGCAAAAAGCGTATTTTGATTGGTTTGCGCAAAAGTTATTGCGTTTACTGACTAAGGGAAAGATTTTTGTCATTTTTGTTGTTTTTTTTTTTAACGCGTAATGGCAGCGATCTGCGATTTTTTTTGCGGTACTGCGACATTGGGGCGGACAGATCGGACCCTTGACTGACATTTTTGACACTTTTGGGGTTACCAGTGACATTTCTACAGTAATCAGTGCTATATATATGCACTGTTACTGTAAAAATACACTGGTAGTGAAGGGGTTAACTTTATTTGAGAGGGAGGGGCTGTGTGTGTCCCTAGGGGCGTGATTCTAACTGTGATTGGCTGTGGCTTCAGCTGTATGCAGAGTGATCAACGGATCTACATAGTAGATCCATATGATCAGCTCTCATACAGAGGGGAGAATGACAGGCAGCTTGTTTACACAAGCTGCCTGACTTTTTCCCTCTCCCCCGCCGATCGCAGAGTGGCCGGCGGACATCGGGTCCGCCGGTCACACGCGCGGGGGGGTCGGTGACCACGCGGGAGCGCGCCTCCGGCGGCGCGCGCTCGCTCCCTAGACCCTCACAAGCTAGTGACGTAGCCCTACGTCACTTTGCCTGTGAGGGGCTGACCGCCGACGTAGATCGGCGTGCGGCGGTCGGCAAGTGGTTAAGCTTCAGTGTGCAAGAGGCCTAAAGCATTATTCAGCACTTCAAGACCGGGCCTATCTGTGATATTTGTTGTTTACAAGTTAAAATCAGTATTTTTTGCTAGAAGCCCCAAATATTATACTGTATATACTGTATTTTTAGCAGAGACCATGGAGAATAAAAACGGCGGTCATTGCAATATTTTATGTCACAGTGTATTTGCGCAGCGGTCTCTCAAATGCAATTTTTTTGGGAAAAATACACTTCAATGAATTAAAAATAAATAAATAAAAATCACCAGTAAAGTTGGCCCATTTTTATTTTATTTTTTCTATAATGTGAAAGAGGATGTTACGCCGAGTAAATGGATACCTAACATGTCACGCTTTGAAATGACACGCACTTGTGGAATGGCGACAAACTACAGTGCTTAAAAGTCTCCATAGGCGACGCTTTAAAAATTTTTAATGGTTACCAGTTTAGAGTTACAGACGAGGTCTTGCACTGGAATTATTTCTCTCACTCTAGCGATCGCGTCGATACCTCACATGTGTGATTTGAACACCGTTTACATTTGCGGACGCGACTTACCAATGTGTTTTCTTTGGCGCGTGAACACAGAGGGATGGGGTGCTTTAAACATTTTTTTTTGTTATTTATTTATTTTTATTTTTACACTGCCCCTTTAAAACATTTTATACTGATCACTTTTATTGCTGTTACAAAAAATGTAAACATCCCTTGTGACAGTAATATGCAGTGTCAGGTACTCTTTATGGAGGGATGTAAAAGAACCCAAACCCCTCCACTGCACTTCAAAGTATTCAAAACACCAATATCGGCATTTTTGAATACTTTGGATTTTTTAAAACTGGCTCCGTTGGCTGCCGAGTAAATTGAAGAGATGTTGTGACATCGCTTCCGGGTTACTACATTGGCATACTTGCCAACTGTCCCTTTTTTCCTGGGACAGTCCCTGCAAATAGGAGCCTGTCCCGGGTAATTTATATTGTCCCTGGAAGCGCCTGTTAATCAGGCTGCCCATAAATGTTACGCAGAAGTAGTGCAGCTGAATGGGAGAATTATTCCAACTCTGCTACTGTGGCCTTAAATTTGAAATTCCCTTTTTAATTTCCTGTAATTCTCTCTTTATTGAGTAGACCCTATAATCTGATAAGTAGGCGAGATTAATTATGCAGAGTGGGCGGGTCTTCAGGGAAGTGGGTGTGGTAATTGATAGCTGTGCTGCAAAGTGTCCCTGGAAAATTTTTTTAAATGTTGGCAACTATGCATTGGAGAGCTGATCAAAGCTGATTCCGGCTTTGTTCGGGTCTCCGACCAGCTCATGTCACCCGATGGGACAGGTGAGCTTGAGAGAACCACAGGGGGCAGCCAGGGGGATGATGGCGTGGGACCTTCCCTCATCTGCTCGTAATAAAAGCCAAGCTCAAGTCAAGTTCCTCCACCCCAAACTCGCTCATCCATGTTTCTATGAACCTTGCTTTGTGCACTGGTCCAAATCATTTGGTGGAGGGGGGATTATGGTGTGGGGTTGTTTTTCAGGGGTTGGGCTTGGCCCCTTAGTTCCAGTGAAGGGAACTCTTAAGGTGTCAGCATACCAAGAAATTTTTGTACAATTTCATGCTCCCAACTTTGTGGGAACAGTTTGGGGATGGCCCCTTCCTGTTCCAACATGACTGCGCACCAGTGCACAAAGCAAGGTCCATAAAGACATGGATGAGCGAGTTTGGGGTGGAGGAACTTGACTGGCCTGACCTCAACCCGATAGAACACCTTTGGGATGAATTAGAGCGGAGACTGCAAACCAGGCCTTCTTGTCCAATATCAGTTCCTGACCTCACAGATGCGCTTCTGGAAGAATGGTCAAACATTCCCATAGACACACTCCTAAACCTTGTGGACAGCCTTCCCAGAAGAGTTGAAGCTGTTATAGCTGCAAAGGGCAGGCCAACTCAATATTGAACCCTACGGACTAAGACTGGGATGCCATTAAAGTTCATGTGCGTGTAAAGGCAGGTGTCCCAATACTTTTGGTAATATAGTGTATATTATGTACCTTGTTAATCCCATATTTAGGGTATAACACTTTATAAAACACCATCAGAATGTATTAGTGTCCCAGTTTCCTACATTGCTTTGCTGTTAGGAATATCTGTTTTATCCATGAGGTCACACGGCCCTCCGTGTCTTCCCATGTTCCCTAGTTTTTAGGGCTAAGCACACATTACCATTGCAAATCTCTCCCTAAATCGCCTTCCATTAGTACATGAGCATATGCTCCTTGTAAGATCTTGTCATTCCGTCATTTGAAGTCATCTCCTTATGTATATTCAGGACGTTATCAATCCAGCCAAATGGCTGCAATGCTAATGACACCAGCTTGAAGATAGCGACCATAGATGGTTCAGACTGAGGAGGAAATTCACTAAAATGAAGCACAAAAAAGGGGTTAGAGGGGTTCTTTCTCGTGAAGAATTTGGAGCTACATTTTATTTTAAAAATCTGTGTATATTCACATATTACATGAAAGAATATTTGCATACATTGGGGACGAATGATAAGTTCCATGGGGATAGATTTTATTCATTGAATGGTTCTAGCATATGCATTATGGTGGGGACGCGCGCTTAGATTTTATCATCCGATTGATTTGCATTTTGATCAAAAAGAATAAAACGGAAACAATCGAATTGTCACAACCAAGGTCAGGACTTGAGGGAATGGGGGGCATTGGGCTCAAAGGTTTTATTTGTTGGGGGGGGGGGGGGTGCACCAAGAGTACAGGTGCACTCAGCTATGCTCTTATATTGCAGGCCGCACAAGCCCTTACTCTTGTAAACGCTCCAGCGCTTTGGCGTTTTATCATGCATGTGTATACAGAGGTTTTATCCAACCATGAAACTTGTATGGTGCCACGACTTCAGGTATGCTCTGACCGCTACTGCTGGCAGGCAGTGATCCAACTTGCTCATTCTCTACCCAAGTTGCCCACCGCCTACATGAAAAGCACAACCACCCCCCTTCTATTAGAAAGCAAGCTGATTGGCCACACATGCTCAGCGCACACTTTATGCCAGGGGTGTCAAACTCAACTTCATCAAGGGCCGCATCAGCATTATGATTGCCCTCAAAGGAAAGGTTGTATCTGTAATACAAGACGTCAAGAGTATCCCAACCCCTTTACATCACAGTGCACCCCCTTACCTTGTGTTGCTGCTGGGAAGAAGCTAAGGCAGGGCTGGAAAGCAGAAAGTGAAGGGTATGGAGGAGGGCTGGGGCTCTACTGCAGCTCTAGGAGAGATGCGAGGGCCACATGAAATGGCCTGGAGGGCTTGATTCGGCTCGCGGGCCTTGGGTTTGACACATGTGCTTTACGCCAACCAGGGGCAGCTGGAACAAGAGGGCAGAGAATGGGCACAGGACAGTATGCCCATTCTACGTTATGTGTTAGCAGCAGGGTACGGGGCACAGTTTCTCATCTTCCCCTTGGGGCTGGATGAACCTGTCCCGGTACTGTGCATGATGCAGTACACACTCTACGCCAGCCTTTTTCAACCAGTGTGCCAGGCACACTGGGGTGCCTTGAGCTTTCTTCAGGGATGCCTTGGCAAAATGCCTACAAATTGCCCCAAAATTGTATACAAGCCAGCAGGTGGATGAGGCCTTTTAGTTACACAAAGCCACAGGTTTTCATTGTGCATCGTTATGGTCTTCTAGCCACCAGCGTCCTAACAACCAATGGCCCTTCCCTGTCCCTCTCTGTCAGCGCTGGGGTCAGATTAGCTGAGTGATGGAGAAACACTGAGGGAGAAGAGAAACATTAGCATACTAGTCAGTACCAGTGTGAAAAAGTGTATTGCATTTGGAAGAATAATTTGCCGCTAAGGTTGGGTGTCTATGTGTAAATGTTGATGCATTTTGTAAAACTATTAGAATTGTTTTTTACATTTTAGAATGGGGTGCCCTGAGACTGTCCATAATTTTAGAGGGTGCCTTGAGACTGTCCATAATTTTAGAGGGTGCCCCGAGACTGTCCATAATTTTAAAGGGTGCCTTGACTGAAAAAAGGTTGAAAAACACTGCTCTACGCCATCAATTTTCTACCCCCTGGAGCAAGGGGGCAGAAAACGAGCATAGGGCGATACTCCTATTCTACATCATGAGTTAGCAGTGTAGTAGGGGTGCAAAGTTCTCCATCCTTAACCTGGGAGCTAGATGAATCTCTCACGGTACTGCGCATGACACAGTATGCACTCTATGCCATCTCCATGGGCAGGCAGAGCAAACGGGACAGAGAATGGGTATAGGGTAATTCACCCATTCTGCAGCATGTGTTAGCAGCGGGTTAAGGGGCTACCAAACCTTCAACTTGGACACTGGAGGAACCTGGGCAATAGCAGCGCTAAAGGACCAAGGGCCCTATCAGTCCTGTACCGATAAAGACATTCAAACAGAAGGTATCTTCTAGTAACGTCCCAGAGGCATTGCCTCCAAAAATTCCACAAGTAATGTATGGACCTTGCTGCCCTGCTCAGATTGGGGGGATTCTTATCAATGGCTTCAACAAGAAAAAATGGAGGGGGGGGGAGGGGGGCACACCAGCTCCATATATTACCAAAAAAAAAAAATGTATTGGAGAAAAAGAGTTCCAATATACTCACAAAGGTATGTGAGTAGTATGTGAATACTATGTATGTGAACTGATGAAGAGGGCTCTGCCTTTGAGACACGTAAGCCTCACTCCCTGGTTATGAGGGTTCTGTGAATTTTGCTATTGGATTAGATACTGGATTGTATCAATGTGCACGGTTATCTTTGTGAGTATATTGGAATTCTTTTATCCAATAAATAGTTTTTATGGCAATGCATGAGGCTGGTGCACCCTCTTTTTTCTTGTTGTAGCCACTGGATGAACCGGTCCTGGTCAGAGATGTATAGTAACGAAGTAGAACTACTTAAGTACTGTACTTAAGTACCGAAATGCGGTATCTGTACTTTCCTAGAGTAGAATTTTTTTCTCCTACTTCTACTTTTACTTCACTACATTTTTTCGATGATTTCGATACTTCTACTCAAGTATTTTTTTTTTGTGCTGCATAGTTACTAGTTACTTTTAAAAAAATTACCACTACCAGAACAGTAGATGGCAGGTTGCATAAAGCTCAAAAAAATGTGTATAATGTCATTTATAAATCAGCGCATACGAAAATAAAGGCTGTGTATAATAAAAGCTGCTATACCAAATCTTTCCAATAAAAAGAAAATATGAAACAAACAAATAAATGGTGCTACAGCGCTTAAAGTGCATCAAGAAACTACTAACAAACACAGGTTAATCATTTGAATAAATCATTTGAAATAATAAAAACAATATGATGTTCAAACTTTTGACTTATTTCTTTAATAACTACATAACACAGTACTTGTACTTCTACTTTCAGTACTTGAGTAGAATTTTTTTTTCAAAACTACTGGTACTTTTTACTTTTAGTACTTAAGTAGCAAATTTTTTGAAAAAACTACTTGCAATACTTAAGTAAAAAAAATGTTGAATACTTTAGTACTTCTACTTAAGTAACTTTTTCTGCGAGCACTTCCACTTCTACTCAAGTAATTTTTTGATCGAGCACTTGTACTTTTACTCAAGTAGAATTTTCGAGTACTTTATACAAGTCTGGTCCTGGTACAGCGTGTGATGTGATGCAAACTCTACACGCAGCCAGAGCAAGTGGGCAGAGAATGGGTATAGGGCAGTAAGCCCATCCTACATCATGTGTTAACAGTGGGGAAGGGGTGTACAGTGTTGCATCCTCAGCCTGGACACTGGATGAACAGGTACTGTGTGATGCAATATGCACTCTTCGCCATCCATAGGCAGCCAGAGATTACCAGCCTCGTGCATTAACATAAAAATAATTTATTGGATAAAAAGAGTTCCAATATACTCACAAAGGTATGTATATATGAACTGATAAAGAGGGCTGTGCCCTTGAAACACGTAATGGGAGATCTGTGAATTTTGCCATTGGATCGGATACTGGATTGTATTGATGTGCACGATTATATTTACCCCTGTGATTATATTGGAACTCTTTTTATCAAATAATTTTTTTATGTTAACCACTTGCCGACCGCTCACTGAGCTGGTACTGCGGCAAAGTGGCTCGTTATCGCCCAGCGACGTAGACCTACGTTGCTGGACTCCTCCCCTAGTGGGTGGCGCGCGCACGCCACCGGAGACTAGCTCCCACTGTATTCAGACATAGTGGGAGTCGGGCCAGGGGAGGAGAGGCGGTGATCACCGCCGCTCTTCCCCGATCGTCGGGGATCGAGTGAGGAGATCGGCCCACTTGTGTAAACAAAGCGGGTGGATCTCCTATGTGACAGGCAGTCACAGATTACAGGATTCAGCATAGCTGAACCTGCGATCTGTCCCTGTGTCACTCAATCACCTCCCCCCACACACGTCAGTAAACACCAGGCATACATTAACCCCTAGATCACCAATAAAGTTAACCCCTTCCCTGCCAGTGTCATTATTACAGTAACAGTGCATATGTATAGCACTGATTAGTGTAGTAATGTCACTGGTACCCCCAAAAGTGTCAAAAATGTCAGTTAGGGGTCCGATCTGTCCGCCGCAATGTCGCAGTCCCGCAAAAAAAAATTGTAGATCGCCGCCAGATTGCCGCCATTACTAGTTAAATAAAAAACAATAAAAATGACATAAATTTCCCGTAGATAGTAAACGCAATAACTTTTGCGCAAACCAATCAAAATACGATTATTGCGATTTTTTTTACCAAAATATGGAGCAGAAAACAAATTGGACTAAAATGTTAAAAAATTTAGATTTTTACATTTTTTGGGGGGGGAATTTCATATAAAAAAATTTGAAAAATATTGTTATTTTTTCGAAATTGTCCCTTTTTTTTTGTTTATAGCGCAAAAAGTAAAAATCGCACAGGTGATCAAATACCACTAAAAAAAAGCTCTATTTGTGGGGAAAAAAGGACATAAATTTAATTTGGGTACAGCGTCGCAGGACCGCGCAATTGTCCGTTAAAGTAACGCAGTGCCGAATCGCAAAATATGGCCTGGTCAGGAATGGGGTAAAATCTTCCGGTCTTAAAGCGGTTAAAAATACGCTCATTGAGAATTTTTTTGTCAAAGACATGTAGCTAAATACATTTTGGCCTAAATATATGACAAAAATTGAATATATTGTATATTTTTTAACTGTTAAAGTAGAAAAATATTGTTATTTTTTCAAAATTGTCGCTCTTTTTTTATTAATATCGCAAAAAATGAAAAGCGCAGAGGTGATCAAATACCACCAAAAGAAAGCTCTGTTTGTGGGAAAAAAAGGACGTAAATTTTGTTTGGGTACGGCGTTGCATGACCGCGCAATCGTCAGTTAAATTTGCACAGTGCCAAGTTGCAAAAAGTGGCCTGGACGTAAAGCAGGAAAATCCTCCGGTGGTAAAGTGGTTAATGCATGAGGCTGGCACGCCCCCTTTTTGTTTTTCTTGTAGCCACTGGATGAACCTGTCCTGGTACAGCATGTGTGATGCGATGCAAACTCCACACGCAGCCTGAGCAAATGGGCAGAGGGTGGCACACCCATCCTACATCATGTGTGGGGTAGGGGTTACGCCCTGAGCCTGGGCATGGAAGGAACCTATACAGGTGCTGTGTGTGATGCAATATGCACTCTACACCATCCATGGGCAGCCACAGCACACCAACCTTGTGCATTACCATAAAATATTTTATTGAATAAAAAGAGTTCCAATATATTCACAAGGGTATGTATTTGAACTGATAAAGAGAGATCTGCCCTTGAAACACTTAAGCCTCCCAGGTTATGGAAATTCTGTGAATTTTGCCATTAGATCGGTAATGCATGAGACATCTCCTCTCTTTTTTCTTGTTGTAGCCACTGAATAAACTTGTCCTGGTACAGTGTGTGATGCAATACATACCCTACATCATCCATGGGCAGCCAGAGCATATGAGGCAGAGAACGGGCACAGGGCAGTACCCCCATTCTACAACATGCATTAACAGCAGGCTAGGGGGTGCAATTCCACATTCTCGCCCGGGACACTGGATTACCTTGTGTTAATAAACCAGGGCTGGCCCAAGACATTGTGCTGCCTGGGTCCAGAATGGATTTCTGACATCATTGCGCACATCACAATCACGCGAGGGACGTTTTTCCCGGAGGAGACACTCCGCCTCATCATACTCATCAGTTTATACTATGGGCGGCAGTATGAGATTGAAAAATGACACCCGTAATGCGCTGCAAACTGATGACACACAAAACTGCTAGAAAAAAATCTTGGGCGTCAATTTGCTGCCACTCTCAAAGTTCCAGCTGGGTCCAATGAACCCAGTGGGACCAATGGTAGGGCCGGCCCTGTAATACACCGCAATGGCCAAGAGAAATGTGAATGGGCTCTTAAATGCGTTCCTCGTTGCTCCAACAGAAAACATTTCCTACTTGATTTTCCAAGGTAACCAGGTTCCCCCTGGATAGCAATCTAGTAAATCCTTAGGTGCACTTATCTATGCATCATACTTAGTAAATTGGGGTAAGGTCTCCCAGCCACATCAACGGCGATGAATGGCCTCGCGAGCGAGCTTACATCTTCAGCAGGCCGGGCCCTCAGTGTGTCAGCGTGAAAACGTGTGTGACATTCATTTGTTACTTGTGACACTTTTTTTTCTTTCTTAACCTATTGCACATGCAAATTAGGTCATGCAAATATGTAGAGGGAGACTGCATGACTGAGCAGCACAGATGTAATAATGGCATAGACGTAGAATGGCATTCATTTATTACCTGAAAACAGGTCATCTCAGAGGCTCCGCTGGGCACTCTGATAATAAATGATATCTGAGATGAGATGATGGGGCATCCACAGATGGTAGGCGGCCTGCCTGGCCTCCTTCTATTTACTCTTCAATCTGACACAAAATGTAGCCATAGTCGGGGAATGATCATAGTTAGCATCGAAATATGGAGACCCTAGCTGAATGACGGTTAGTTTAAATATCAAAAAACATTTGTCTTTATAGTTTAAATAAAATAAATGGTTTCACCTTTTTCCACCCTTCTTTGCATCTCAGAGTCCCTGAACTCCTGCAGACTCTTTGCAGTCACTTGTACTTAAGCGTGGCACTTGAGCGTTTGCAACAGAAAATGCCTGAACAAGTACCTTCATGGCAGGATCCGTTATTGATTTTTCTAATGGAAGCTTCTGATGAAGACCACAAGGGGCCAACAACAGTAGACCATGCCTGTCTATAGTGTGTTAAAATGTCTTCATTGGATGTCCATGTGACAAGTGACAATGAAAGAGCAGGGACAGGGACAGAGCGGTCTCACCCTATACCACATGTGTGCTCGACCTGTGGCCCTCCAGCTGTTGCAGAACTACAAGTTCCATGGGTCATTGCAAGTCTGACAGGTACAAGCATGACTCCCACAGGCAGAGGGATGATGAGAGTTGTAGTTTCGCAACAGCTGGAGGACCACAGGTTGAGCACCCATGCTATAACAGAATATGCATGAACAAGAACCTTCATGGCAGGATCCCCACGTATTTTTCAAATAAAACTTCTGATGAAGACCACAAGTGGCCATCAACAGTAGACCATGCCTGTCTAATGTGTGTTGAAATGGCCTCTTGTAGTCTTATTTGGATGTCCATGTGATGGGTGACAATCAGTGGCAGCTGATGAGTGCTCAATATTTTGGGGGGGGGGAACTAACCTCCCCCCCTCACTTGCATGCCCCCCCCCCCTACCATGCTGGTGACGGAAGGGAAGGTGGCCTTACCTTAGGAGATGAGGAGGAGTAGGGCTGTTGCTCCTCGCTCCAGCCGAGGGAAGAGCCGGGGGTTCTCCTCCTGGCCGAACAGATAGGCTCCTCCTCCCGGCAGAACAGAAAGTGGGTCCTGGTTGGCCAGGAGTCCTAAGACTCCCTGGTCAATTGGATCTCAGGACCTGCTTCTTGGTTGGCCGGGAGGAAAATCAGGAAGACAATAGTGGATATTAATTTGCTATTATCACACAACTGGGGGGGGGGGGGCTCGGGGTGCAGTGTTCTGTGCCCCGGGCCCACCCTTTTTTGAAGCCAATTAGAATCTCAGGCTCTAATCATGTGCTTCCAAAAAAAAAAACATTGGAATCCATGCATCCGGTGCCCTGCATGGAGATTAGGGGCTGGGCGCATGGATTAGGGGGGGCGGCGCCCATGCACCCCTTATGGACGGACCACCACTGGTGACAATGAAAAAGAACAATTAGGAGACAGGGACAGAGCGTTGTGACACCCTACAGGAAGTGCCTGAACAAGTACCTTCGTGGCACCATCCCCACAGATTTTTCTAATGAAAACTTTTGATAAAGCCAACAAAGGGCCAGCAACATTAGACCAAGTCTGTCTAATCTGTATTGAGTTGGCCACCTGTAGTCTCCATTGGAAGCCCATGTGAATGGGTGACAATGGAAGGAGCACAATTTGGAAACAGGGACAGAGCAATGTCACTCTATATCAGCATGGAGATTAGGGGCTGGGTGCATGGATTAGGGGGGCGGTGCCCATGCACCCCTTATGGATGGGCCACCAGTGGTGACAATGAAAAAGAACAATTAGGAGACAGGGACAGAGCGTTGTGACACCCTATAACAGGAAGTGCCTGAACAAGATCCTTCATGGCAGGATCCCCACATATTTTTCTAATGAAAGCTTCTGATGAAGACCACAAGGGGCCAACAATAGTGGTCCATGCCTGTCCAATGGGTGTTGAAATGGCCACTTGTGGTCGCCATCGGAAGCCCATGCGACATGGTGACAACAAAGGAGCATAATTGAGAGACAGGAACAGAGCGTTGTCACTGTACACCAGAAAATTCCTGAACAAGGATCTTTTTGGCATAGCAAGATCCGCTGGGATTATTTTCATAAAAACTTTAAATGAAGACTACAAGGAGTCAGAAAACAAAGACAGAGCGTTGTCACCCTATACAAGAAGTGCCTGAACAAGGACCTTCATGGCAGGATCCCCACAGATTTTTCTAATGAAAACTTCTGATGAAGTGCACAAGGGGCCAGCAAAATTAGACCATGTCTGTCTAATGTGTGTTGAATTGGCCACCTGTAGTCTCCATTGAAAGCCCATGTGACAGAGTGACAATGGAAGGAGCACAATTTGAAAACAGGGACAGAGCATTGTCACTCTATATCAGGAAATGCCTGAACAAGGACCTTCATGGCAGGATCCCCACAGATTGTTCTAATGAAAGCTTCTGATGAAGACCACAAGGGGCCAACAACAGTGGACCATGCCTGTTTAATGGGTGTTGAAATGTCCACTTGGGGTCACCATCGGAAGCCCATGCAACATGGTGACAACAAAGGAGCATAATTGAGAGACAGGAGCAGAGCGTTGTCACTGTATACTAGAAAATTCCTGAACAAGGATCTTTTATGGCATAGCAAGATCCCCTGGGATTATTTTCGTAAAAACTTTAAATGAAGACTACAAGGGGTCAGCAAAACAAAGACAGAGTGTTGTCACCCTATAACAGGAAGTGCCTGAACAAGGACCTTCATGGCAGGATCCCCACAGATTTTTCTAATGAAAACTTCTGATGAAGTGGACAAGGGGCCAGCAAAATTAGACCAAGTCTGTCTAATGTGTGTTGAATTGGCCACTCGTAGCCTCCATTGGAAGCCCATGTGAATGGGTGACAATGGAAGGAGCACAATTGGGAAACAGGGACAGAGCATTGTCACTCTATATCAGGAAGTGCCTGAACAAGGACCTTCATTGGAGGATCCCCACAGATTTTTCTAATGAAAGCTTCTGATGAAGATCACAAGAGGCCAACAACAGTAAACCATACCTGTCTAATGGGTGTTGAAATGGTCACTTGTGGTCGCCATCGGAAGCCCATGCGACATGGTGAAAACAAAGGAGCATAATTGAGAGACAGGAACAGAGCGTTGTCACTGTATACCAGAAAATTCCTGAACAAGGATCTTTTTGGCATAGCAAGATCCCCTGGGATTATTTTCGTAAAAACTTTAAATGAAGACTACAAGGGGTCAGCAAAACAAAGACAGAGCGTTGTCACCCTTTAACAGGAAGTATCTAAAGAAGGATCTTCATAGCAGGATCGCTGGAAATTATTTTAATGTCTTTTGATTTTACTTTAACAGACACATATTAGTCTATTTATATTAGCTGCAGAGGCCATCAGGAAACAGCAAAATGAGGAATGGAAATTTAAAAAAAGATGGAAATTGCAGAATGAAAACCAAATGCAACTATATCATAGTCTTTTAGGCCATCTTCACCTCCTCTGGCGGCTAAGCAGGTTTTTCATGTTTGTTGTGCGTCAGTTACTTTGAAACAATTTTTGAGCAACTGGAATCAATTTGCAAAGAGAGTATATGGGGGGCAACATCCAATACTCCATCATGAGCAGTGTTTGGCATTCCCCAAATTTTCTCCATTGCTGGGGTTCTCAACAGTGCCCTGGGTACATTATAACTCTATTAATGTCCCTGCCAGCTTGCCCAATTCGACAAAGCCATAGACATCTAACACTATATCACAAGCGCGCTGTTCACTATGGCATTCCAAAACTTTTCTCCCTTGGTGGGTTGCCCAGTGGTGCCTTGGGTGCATTGGGACCCTTTTATTGTCTTTTGACTGTTAGCTCAATTCAACATAGTTGAAAAGGTCAACAGTAAGGCTCGGTTTCCACTAGTGCGACTTGCGGTGCGACTTGACACATGTCAAGTCGCACAGCAAGTCAAAACCCATTGTTTGCAATGGGGCACGTTTCCACTGCCGCGGCTTCAGTTGCCGCGACCTCAAAAGTAAATCGTGTACTACTTTTGAGCGCGACTTCCCTCTATATATGAGGGACAAGTCTAACTGAAGCCGCGGTTTACTTTTGCTACGAAGTCGTGCTAGAAGTAGCACGACTTCGTAGCCGCACTAGTGGAAACCGAGGCTAAACAACAAAGTGAATAATTGCGCAAAAAGTAACAAAAATTGAGAAAATATATTGTAGGTTGAAATTGTAAAAAGTAAACCCAACGCTACTGAATTTCATTCAAGGCATTGTAGGTTTATATTTTCAAAGAGGCCATCTCCACCTCTGGCGGAGATGATGACCATCTGAAGTGCTGTTCACTTTGGAATCCCCCACCTTGTCTCCATTGGGGTGGCCAATGGTGCTCTAGGTCCATTATGACCCTATTAACGTAGTCGAAGACATCCAATACTCCATCACGGGTGCTGTTCACAATGTTCACAAATGTTTGGCATTTCCCAACTTTTCTCCCTTGGTTGCGACCATCTCCACCTCCGGCAGACAAGCAAGTAATTTACATTGTGTGCCATTTACTTTGATGTAATTTTTGAGCATTTAGAAAAAAATTGCAAGGAAAGGATATGGGGGTGATGTCAAGTACTCCTTTATGAGTGCTGTTCAGTGTAGCATTTTCCAGGTTTTTTCCCTTAGTGGGGTG